>NW_006912933.1:0-8370 GCF_000585535.1 Cladophialophora psammophila CBS 110553 | reverse complement strand
ATTTCATAGACCCTAGGTCTAAATACGAACTTAAACTTCGTATTTAATTACGTAACTAAAGATTTAATATAAACCTTTAGAGGGCGATATTCCACACTAATATTAGAGCTATATAGAATATAAGTAAATAATAGAGTAATATTATTTTTAGGAGATAGGTCGGGACCTCTCTAAAGTATAGAATATATATAGATAGTAGGGTAATACTTATTCTTAGAGATAGGTCGGGACTTTTAAAACGATCTATAAGGGTATCGCCTTTACGTAGCGTAGGTTATAAGTAGCTCTTTGTGATGAAACTAAGTATACCTCTACTTAATTTAGGTAAGAGATATTTCTTATTAAATACGTACGCCGTGCTTTTCGTCGAACTCTCTAATTATTTTTCGTATAAGGGCACCGGTGAAGTGTTTCTTAGATTTCTATATATTGTATTTATAGTCTTACCTTAGTTATTTAACTAACTAACGTCGTCTTACTCTCTTTCCTTAAGCGTCTAGAATCTATTCTATATCGAACTCTTTCTCTTCATCTATATTAATAGATAAAGAAGGAAGAGTTCCTTAGCGTTGATAATAAGTCTAAAGAAGTGAAATATAAAATATTAAATGAATTCGTTTATAACGCTTAGATAAAGTAAGTTAATAGGTATTTTTATCTATTCGTTGTTTAACGTAGAAAGGCCCTATATACTTATTAGAGAGTTTCTTACTAGCTTTACGTAACTTAATGTTTTTCGTTAAGAGTATAACTAGATTACCCGCTATAAATTCTATATTCTTACGGTGCTAATCATAGTAGCTCTTAATCTTTTCTTACATCCTTTACTAAAATTCTTATAAGTGAGCTTATATAGCTAAAATCTTCTTAGTATTTTATCTTACTCTCTTATGAATTAAGAGCGGTTCCTTTTTATCTAATTCGGATGAATAAGAATCTTTAAGATTTCTTTTTATACTAGGTTTATAGTTATATATTATCTAGAACGATATAGTATTAATCGTACTATTTCGGCTATTATTAATAGCTTATTCTATACTACTAAGTAGTTTAGCTTAGTTACTTTATTCGTCATTTAGATAGTATCTTAAGTAGTATTTAAGTACTTAATTTAGCCGCTCTATTTATCCGTCTATCTATAGATGAAAAGCGGTTAATAGCTTTCTCTTAACCGTGAGATAATAGTACATCGTCTCTTAATACTTCGACGTAAATAGAGAGTCTCTATCACTTATAATTATTTTAGACATTCTATATCTCGAGAAGACTTCATTAATTAAGATCGTTCTTAATTTCTAGGCCGTTATATCTTACTTATATAAAATAAGACGTACTATTTTTAAGTGTTTATCTACTACCACTAGCATCGCGTCGTAGACGCTATTTCGATACTTAGACGGTGGTAGCCCTACGATAAAGTCCATAGTAATATCTTACTAGGGCTCTATCGGCGGAGCTAGAGAGATTAGCTCTCCGTAAGACTTATATCTTAGAATCTTTATTCTTTAATATACATTATAAGTATTTATATACATCGACAATTTTTCCCGCGGCCCAGAGCATTCCCGAATGCCGTGGTGGCTCAGCGAGCTCAGCGCCGCTCATGGGACGCTAAGCTAACATCTGTGAGAGCCTACGCCTACTATTAGTTATTAACGCCGCCCTACTATAACTATAAGTGCGTATTACATTACTTAATATATTCTTAATCGATACTCGTAGTCATAAAAGGGCGGGCAGTGCTAAACAATTCACAATGTTAGCTATGTGTCATTCTTTATAGATTTAACAGAGTATTCTATATTTTTAATGTCGTCTACCTATTCCTAAGTGTTTCATCGGCCCTTTCCTACTTCTTAACGTCGTCGCCGTGCTAGGCGCTCTCTGCTCTAGCCGCTGCCTCTCTAGGGGTGGTGTTAGTTATAATGTTACTCTGTTAGCGTTAACTAGAAACGGGTTCTCGATTCTCGACCTACTGGATAGGTCTCTATACGTTGTTATATATATACGCCGAATCCTAAAGTACTCTATTACACTATGTTTTAGTATATTTATTCGAAGTCTATAATTAAATCCGTACTTAGTTATATTTAGTTATATTAAGTATATTATATTTTAGTATATATATAGAGTACTACTATATCTATTTATATCTAGTTATTTCTATTTATATTTAGTATATTCGCGTTTAATTATACGTACTATCTACTACTTAACTATTCACATTTAACACTAATTACTTATAGTAGTCTTAGTGTCCCTTAGATTATAGTAGTTTTGTTCTCTTAATCTAACTACGCTCATTATTCTCATTATTTAATAATATAATAGGTTTTTCGTCATTAATATTTATCTTATTACCCGCTTCACTTAACTTATTACTATCGTCTTCCTTCGAATCGTCGTTCGAGATATCGATAGTCACTGTATTTACGATTTCATTTAGTGCTTACAAATTAATCCGGTTAGCGAATTCCTCTCGACTGAGTCTTCTTTAGTGTAAGGCCACTTTAGACGAGAAGTTATCGTAGTATAATTTAAAGACATTAAGGCTATTTTAGTTAAAGTTATCTCTGCGTAACATTCGACCGATTATTTACTCGTATAGTCCGGGATCGCCTTGCTATTCCATTAAGATAACGAATTAAGCTTTTATTAATATTAGGCCCGTACCTAATACTTCTAATACACTAATAAGAATATTAACTTTATTTCTATTCTAGAAGTTAACTAATGTCTAGTGACGTAGGGCTTTATCTATAGAATCGTATACGAAGGCCGTAACAATCTTAAATAATAAAGCCTAAGCCATTACGTTCTTAATGTACTATACTCGGTTAGCCTCTAACTATAGTTATTTCTTTGACCCGAATATATCTTAAATATAACGAGGATAGTTTCGTTATTCTTCGCGAAAATAATACTCTTCGAGAGTCTCCTAAGAAAGTCTATCTTCTAGAGCTACTCAATAAGAATAGACTATAGAATCGGGAATTTCGAAGCGCCATCTATTAGAAGTGTTAGATATCGGTGGTATATACTTTTAGCCGCGTCGTCGATGTTTTTAGTGAAGACTTTTCATTTCTTTATATATTTCACTTCGAAGTCGAATTTTTTAGGGCTATCTACGATCTTTAGATACTTATTATTAACGTAGACTCTTACGAGTCTCGGTAAAGTCGTATATTTCTGTAGAATCGAGGATAAACTGCTAAATATCGGCTCGCTGCCCGTTATTTCACTCTTATTCTTAGCTACTTATAGTTTATTATTAAAACTTTTATAAAGTATTATTCTAACGTAGTTTATGTTTACCTTACTTATTTAAATCGTATAAAGACGATAATATATACGCGAAAGCGAAAGAAGAACCTTTTCATTAAGCTACTTAGTATCTCTCGTACGCTAGATTATAATTACTAATAGTAACGCTATTCATTTCATCGTATATTGCTTCTTCTCTCTTAGTCACCGAGTAGTTAGTTCGTATAATCCGAACGGCGTATACGATCTTTAGAAGTCGTTCTTTATGCGTGACTCTATTTACTACTAATTTTTAGGTTAATTTAGCGATCTTAGAGTAACACCGTTTAAAAGTTTCTTACGTTTCTTAAGGTACGCGTAGAGTGTTCAGAGAGAAGATATCCCTACTAGATCTCTTACGCCGAGTCGGATTAGTGTATTTAACATTATTATAATCTTAGGCGTTGTGAGACGATCTCATTTAGAGCGCTCGAAGATGAGTTCCCGCGTATTCATCATTATTAAGTTCGAGATACTTAGTTTCTAATGAAATTTATCTTAAGCGTATCGGCTATATGGGAGTTTATGAATTTCGGTATTAACTATATTCGTCTTATATAATAGCGCGGCGATAATGAAGACATATCGATAAAGCTCGATGAGAGACTTTTCGGCTCGTATAAAGAGAGTGCGGGCATCGTTCTTTTCTATATAGAGTTTCCGAATATTAGTTTTTACTACTTTATTACTTATCTATAGCTGAGCGCGTTAAGTCTTCTTACTCGACTCTTTAGTTATTTATACGTAGACGTAGAACTTAAATTTATTTATCTTTATATTTACTTACTTATACTATTCTTTAATTATATTAATAAGAAGAGTATTAAATATTACTAATATTACCGTCTTTAGTGTAGGTCGTATCTTAGATAATGAGTTTCTCTCTACGTAAGGATAATAGATCGCGAATAGCTTAAGCGAAGAATAGAATATATTTTTATCTTATTAGTAATTTCTCCCGGATACTAGTAAATACGTCGACTAAATTTAAGAGTCGAAGAATACTCGAGCTCTATTAACTTCGTTCTATACTCTTTCTAAGAGCGTAGTCGTCGTAATAATCGTTATAAATTAAGTAGACTTATTAAATCTAGATTAGTCTACTAATAGAATCGTATTTATCGAGGGAATAGTAGTGTTATTTACTTATCGAATATCGCGTAACTTAGTGCGTAGAGTGAAATAAATTCCGTATAGTTGGTATACTCGTAGTGAGCGAAGTATACCGTCGATATAGAACTCGTTATTATATCGTCTCGCTTGCTCGACGTCGACTTTAAAGAAGGTATATATCTCTTCGAGTATTTTAGAGCTAAGCTATATGAACTTTTCTCGCTATACTTAAAGAGTTATTTATTAATTTAGTATAGTATAATTTATCTTATCTTCGTTATCGTCGATAGTGGTAGAGTTATCGCCGAGTAATCTTTCGTTATCTTTATCGATCTATATAGAGTTATTATCGTAGTAATTTATTATCTATAGATTTCCGATACTACTAAGAGTATCTATATCTCGCTATAATAGAAGTTTCTCTAGAGATTTTAAATAATTATAACTAAACGTTGAGAGTATTTTCTTTAGTAGTGGTCGTATTTTATCGTCGTCTTCACTATAATTATCATCACTATAGTTATCTTCGATAACTTCTTTAATAGTATCTTCTCTAAAAGTATCTTCTCTAAGAGTATCTTCTTTAAGAATATTTTCTTCTAGAGTATCTTTTTTTAGAGTATCTTTTTTTAGAGTATCTTCTTTTAAAGTATCTTCTTTTAAAGTATTTTCTTTTAGAGTATCTTCTTCTAAAGTATCTTTTTTTAAAGTATCTTCTTTTAGAGTATTTTCTTTAAGAGTATCTTCTTTAAGAGTATTTTTTTTCTCGAATTTAGATTAAAGAGAGAGAGAGTTCGTATTTCCCGTACTAATATTTAGTTCGTCTTTTAGTTTAATCTTTTTTATAAGTAGCTAATCTTTCTTAACCGACTAAATATTCTCCGGGAGGAGTTTAGAGATCTTTCTTTTTCTTTTCGGATTTATGAAATGTTGAGATATAAGAATCTAGTCCGTATTTTACGAAGTCTAAAGGGTTTCTACTTAAACTTAGCTATTCGGGCCTAGTTAAACTTCGCTATTTAATTTTAGTTAATCGTATTTAATGCTATTCGCAATTTTACTAGTCGGATCGTTAAGCTCGGGTTAGCGTAATGGTCGATTTAACATTATTAGAATAAATATAGTTAGTTTTAAATATCACTAGTTAGATATAACTTAAATTTATATCTAGAGACTTTATTATAGTGAGTAACGAGAATTAACTTCTCCTCTTTATTACGAGCTCTCTTTAGTAACGCTTTAAGAATTTTTATATAGTCGACGATAACTCTCTTAGTGTCTCCTAATAAAATTTTAAAAAAAATATATTTCTATGATTTATCACTAGAGAAAGCTTTGCTTATATACTTAGCTTTAAAATCGTCGAATATAGTGTCATCGCTTAGTTCGCGTAATATTATTCGGTAGTATGTCTCTAAGTCTTCATTCGTTTTAATTATAATAAGGTCGATATTATTCTCATCTAAAGACTCTTCTATCTTAACGGCGGAACTTTTTCTTAGATTAAGAGTAGAAACTATAGAAATTTTGAGTGAGACGCTAAGTAAATCATTCTTCTATTTAGCGCGTCTTTCTCGTCTTCTTCTCATATTCTATATATTACGAACTATATACGAAATAGTCTTATTAACGTTCTCGGCCTTTTTCTCTTAACTCTCTATCTATATTAATATTATTTTAAGAGTGACTTAATCTTTTAATTTCTAAACGATTATATTAACTATCTATCGCTCGGCCGTTGACGCTAGAGTTTATTTAGGAGCGATTAGAAATTTATATAAGAGTTTCTCGATCGGGCTAACTATGGCTTCGTAGTCGGCTTAACTATAGTGTAAAACGCGTTGGATATCTTCTAAGTTCGTAGACTTATTTAGTTTATCGAGTATAGTCTTTAAGGGTTAACTTTATAGAGTCTTAGTAGGTTTCTACTTAGTCATTGATGTAGTGGTGTTATTACTTATCTTATCTTTATCTTTATATAAATATTGATTATTGATTTATTTACTTAATAACGACGTAGTTAGAAATGAAGAATAGAACTCGTGGTTAATTATAGAGTGAGACTAAAGTAAGTGAGAAATAAGGTATAAATAAGGTTTAATTAGATTTAGTAGAATCATCGAATGTAGTTAGATTCTTCTATCTCTTATTCGATTCGAACTATTATTTAGCTTAGCGGGTGCGGTGTAATATTATCGGTAGGGAAGTTATATCTTAATGTCTAGATATTTAATATTATTAAACATTTTTAAAGGTTTGTATTCTCTTGTTACTAGGTTTATACTGTGTGAATTAAAACGTAAGACTCGGTGGTCCGCGATATCTTAAACTTCTAAACGTTTAAGGACTATGAGGATAGAAGCGTACTAGTTTCGTATAGTCTTTCTTAATGTTTTTAGTGCTCGCCCGTTTAATATATATTTAGCTTCCGGATGATCTATATTTATGTTATCGTCGTTGAACTATTATAAGGCTCGTTTAGCGGCGGTTTCTTAATCTTTTAGGTCGTGAGAATTATGATGATATAAGGAAAGTGTACCGTTGTGATTAAATGAGCGTAAGGTGTACCGGCTTACGGTTTCTCGATCTTTAAGTAAATAAGGTCCGTGGCGAAATAAGAGAAATATATTATCGTTATTAAACTATTAAAAGTCTATGTCTGCGCCCGTCTAGATTAAAAGCGTAGCTATAGAGTAAGCTCTTAAGAGCTTATAGAAGAAGTCGTCTAAGTAGAGAGTGAGAATATACGTAGGAAAGAATCGTCGATCCGCGGTTACTTAATCTTCTAGATAGTAAGGATTATAATAATATAAGGAAAGTATATCGTTGTAATTAAATAAGCGTAAGGCGTATTAACTTACGATTTCTCGATCTTTAAGTAAATAAGATTCGTGGCGAAGTAAGAGAAATATATTATCGTTATTAAACTATTAAAAATCTATATCTACGTCTATCTAGATTAAAAGTATAGTTATAGAGTAAGCTCTTAAGGACTTATAAAAGAAGCCGCCTAAGTTAAGAGTAAGAGTCTACGTAGGAAAAGAATAATAGTGAGATAGAAGTGAGCCTCGAAGATCTCGAGAAGTTACCCGTATTAAAGTCTTTAATCTATAAACTCGGTAGGCCTAGTCTATATATTATATATTCGGAACTAATGATCGTCGACGTAGAGGACTTTCACTCGATCCGCGAGTCTCTACTTACGAATGAGTATATATTCGTACTTATGAATAATTCTTATTGAGAGGGTGTGCTTTCGATGTAACTTAATGATTGCGCTACTTCTAAGCACTATAGAAACGAGTCGCTTAAGGCTATATATCGTCGGGGAGAGGCTAGGAATAAGGACTTTATAGAATCTCGTCTTTCGAAAGATTATATAGACGTAGTTCCGTCTATATACGATTTCTAGAACTTCTAAGTAGAGAGGATTATAACGAAGTTAAAAGATTATATCGTTACTCTTAAGTTATTATAAGATTAATTGAGTTACGGTTTTCTCGGCTTTCATTACTATAGTGAAGATAGAGGAGGAAAGTGATATACGTTAAGAGTTAAAGTTTCGCTTCTTCCGTCGATATAGATTTCACTTATCTTTTCGTGCTTTATATAGACTCCTTATAAACTCTAGCTCTTCCTTATATAGAGCTCTTAGGTATTTTCTCGTAGGATTACTCGTTATTAATAAATTCTTAATAGAGACTCGATAAATAAGGCGTAAAGGGTAGTTAGCGGATGGGTCGGCGAGTAATTATCGTATATATATGTTAGAGATCCTACTGGGGCCTAACTGGGTTAGGGTTCCTAGTAACAATCTGAATAGTATGAACTGGTTGGGGAGAACACGAGGTATGAGAAGTCACTTGTCACTAAGAACTATAAGTCCAATAGTTAACATGAGTTGGCTACGAAGAGAGTGTAACTATCTAGGGGAAATGAGGGTGTATATATAAT